>NW_026878433.1:0-23838 GCF_032173495.1 Musca vetustissima | reverse complement strand
GCTTTAGAATGCGAACGCCGAAATGCCAGATCAATAAAATGACAATTAACAACAAACAATGATGACAATGGAATGCAAGGACATTCGGTAGTGAACAACTGAAAGAAACAACAACAAGAGCAGCGATGCAACCCGTTATACATTTCGGTGGGATAGTCACAATGTTTGTCCTTTTTTGCGAAATTTAATCCTTTCGTTAAAGAGGTTACGCTTACTTACTTACTTACGTTTCCGTCAAATTGATAGCCGTGAATATGCGTGTGTAGATCGCACGCACGGCGTCTCTAACACCAAATACCTGGAATCGCAGCGAAGAGGAGGGGACACCCACATTTGACGTTCATGGTTTTTGATGCTGGTGCTGCTGCTGCTGGGTTTGAGCATATTTATAATTTGTATATTTTGCAAACAAAGCGACACCCCTTTCGCCTATAGGCCGGCATGCGGATAAGCGCGTCTATGTGTGTATGGATCAAGCATAGAAAATCTCCAGGATAATCCTTTGACTTTTTCATAAAACTGAGCTTAGTCACAGTGCGCTAAATATTGTGTTGTGGATTTTGTTGGATACGTTCCGGCTAAGCCAGAGCAGGCATGTTTGTTTTGGATAATTAAGACAAAAAGTCAGAATGGGCGTTAAATATCCATCCAAAGGATTTTTGAAATTCCAACAAATTTTAAGAATTCCTTCTGCCAGACAACAGGTCTCCTCAAGACGTCTTTGTTTGCATTGCTCTAGTTCTTGTTTGCTTCCTTGCGGCAGCGAATTAATTTTTTATTGCCCCGCATTGTTTTTTCCGCTTTGGTTTTACAGCTTCCTAAAAAAAACCACTCTATTTTTCTAAACATAAAAAAGACCGCTCACTCTCTTCCTTTTTTCCCTCATCCTGCCATGAAGGAAGGAAATGTCATAAACTAGTTGCACTAGTTTTTTGACCAATTTTTAGTCATAAACTAGTTGCACTAGTTTTTTGACCAATTTTTAGTGCAGTTTTTTTGTTATGTAAAAAACTGTAACAAACTGTCATTGTTAGGTAATGGCCCAAATTCACAGGAACCTAATTTCTTGTTACGCAACGCGGCCATAAATTACGCAACTTCCCAAAAAACAAATTGTACCCATCGCACAGCAAGCAGCGTAGTTAGCCCTAGTTATATGACCTCATAAACGGTCATAAATGCCTGTGACATAATTTTCCAAAAACGAAAACAAAAAATTGAGTCTGTGTTTTAGTTTTCTTTTTATAGGGCCACGATCACGAGAAAAAAAATGGAAAATTTGTCCCGGCCATAAATAGCGTGACGCAAAAAATTTTGCATACAAGGTAGAGAGATTTTTTGTGTGTTTTGCTTTTTGCCATCGAAGAAGAAGACAAACTCAAATTCTAGGATGCCAACACAATACGAACTACATATTACGTAATGAGGACAGAAACAACAACAACAATAGTAATAAATGTAATTGAACGAGCAGGCAACAAATGCCATAAAATATTTTCACAAATTGACAGTTGTATTTTTTTTCATAGTTTATTGGATGCTATAGGGAACAATTGTCATGAGCGAATTTTATTTCAGAAGTCCAGGAATTATTTTGGGCCCATCGTTCATATCAGCGATATGTTATCACCGAAACTACTTTCAAGCGTGCAAAGGACTAACAAAATAAGCTTGGATTTTCTTATGAATGTATTTCGAAAGATCCGCATTCAAGTAATATAGTAGTTTTTACAGGATAAAAAGAAAAACAAGCGTAGATTATTTATTGTTGGATTTTTTTCAGGACCAATACATCAGGATTATATAAGGATTTTCGTATTTATATTTATACCCTTTTATATTTATACCCTACACAACTATGTTGTAAGGGTATTATAGCTCTGCGTGGACGCAAGAGTTTGTAACGCCGCGAAATATCGATCCTATACCCAACTTTTAGTATACCGATCAGTAATATCTCGCCTAGCGACTAGAGACGACATGTGCGTCAGTTATGAACCAATCCTCACGAAAATTTCTATGTAAGATATGTCCTGGCCCCGTGGATGCAGAATAAGTTCTAGCCCTATTTCTTGATTATTATCCGTTAAAATGTCTGGAATGAAATGGACAGCTCTAGAGGCAACATGAAGCATGATTTTTAAGATGAAAATCGGTCAATAAGAGTTAAGGGGTCAAACGGTCCCATTTTTTGTGTGACACTTACAACATTTACATCCTATGACGATTAAAATTGACAGCATATAAATTGATGTCTTTAAAAATTGACATGATGTTCCGGTTATGGTCAAGGACGACACCTATAATTGTAGATGATGATCAGATGACTTTTAGAGGATGTCATTGACCGAAAACTTTATTTTCGTCTGTTTTTCGAGTCCCTTAAGAGGTCACTATTACAAACCGAATATCAGAAATTTTACACGAGGAAGGGGATCTGGCCAACTAATTAGAATACCTGTTTTGTTTAGCCAGTTTGTTTTGTGTTTAAAATAACAAAATGTTCTCTACAGGAAAACATAATTCGAAAATGATGGCCTGTAATCGGTTAAGGGGGGGTACCACTATAGCGAAATATTGCTCTGGATCGGAATATGGGTCCTCAGAAAGTTTGAAAGTTCAGTGGAATTTGTGCAAGGCCTCGTTCGACTATACTGCTCCGCTTAAATTTATTTTGAGGGCCTAGAAAAAAATAGGAGAGTTCTTAACGCCGCGAAGTATTGGTCCTAGACACACCTTTGAGTATACCGATAGCTAAGTCGATTTAGACATGTATGTCTGTCCGTCCGTCTGTCCATTATAATTTGTAAACACCATACAGGCCACAGTTATGGACCAATCTTCACGAAATTTTGCATGTAGGATGGGTTCTGGCAAATGAAGACCCCTATTGGTGACGATCGGTTAATATTTGGGGAATGAAATGGACCAAATACTTGATTTTTGTCGTTTTTTCTGGTCGCTCCATAGACCGCAATTATGGCCCGAACATCGCGAGAAGGTGATCGGACCAAAGATTCAGCATGCCTGTTTTGATAAAGATCGGTCATAATTCTGCGGGTCAAACGGACCCGTATATATTTACTCCTGAAGGACATATACCCGCGAAGTTGACAATATATCTAAGAGGAGTGGTTGACCTTTAAACTGATACGAATATATTGTCGGATGTGGGAGTAAAACTTAAATATTTATAGGTGCTTAAGTATTCAGATATTATTTAGTAACACATTAAGATTAGTGGGCAGAAATATATGGCTGATCGCTTTAAAATTTTCCAAGAGGTTCCAATTATGGTCAAGGACAACGCCTATAATTTTCGGTGGTGATCATATACAAATTTCGAGACGATCAATGGGCAAAATTTTACATGGAGAAGGGGATCGGGTCAAAGAATCAGGATGCTTGTTTTGATAAAGATCGGTCATTATTTAGCGGGTGAAAAATGACCAAATTTGTATTCTATATTCAATCCTGAGGGACATAGACCCGAGAAGTTAACAGTATATCCAAGAGGAGTGGTTGACCTTTAAATTTATAACAATTATATTGTCGTTTGTACTCGAAAGTGGGAGTTACACGTGCATATGTATAGGTGCTTACGTTTTCAGATATTCTTTAGAGGGCAAAAATATAGCGCTGATCGCTTTAAAATTTTTTTGTTTTTCGAGTCGATCTGATGGGCGCAATGCGAACATCACACAACAACCCACGGTGAAGAGAATCTGGACATGTAATTAGATGGGATGTACTGAATATTGGGAATATTCGGAAAATATGTCGGTGTAAGGAAGAGGTGCTGTTTATCTGTAATCGGTCAAGGGAGTGCAAATATCGCAAAATATTGCCCAGGATCGAAATAAACATACACAGGAAGTTAAAGTTCTGTGGTAGTTGTGTAAGGTACCGTAAGGAAGAGGTGCTGTTTATCTGTAATCGGTCAAGGGGGTGCAAATATCGCAAAATATTGCCCAGGATCGAAATAAACATCCGCAGGAAGTTAAAGTTCCGTGGTAGTTGTATAAGGTACCGTATGGTAGGCCACGTCCGACTATACTGCTCCGCTCACTGTTTATACCCTTCACCACACTGTGGTACAGGGTATCATGTCCTTGTGCATATGTAAGTCGATTTATGTATGTCCGTCCGTCTGTCTGTCCATGTTAAATTGTAAACAATGTACAGGTTACATTTATGATCCGAATTGGATGAAATTTGGCACAGCTCATTTATTTGGCCCAAGGACGAACCCTATTGAAATGGAGAAAAATCGGTTCAGATTTAGATATAGCTCCCATATATATCTTCGTCCGATTTAAGGTAAATTGTGTACCAAAGTCCCTACATATCTTTCGATTTACACGAAATTTGGCACAACGTACTAAATTAAGTCTAGAATGGTATGTGCAAAGTTTCGTGAAAATCGGTTTAGATTTGGAAATCTTTTGACTTGCACGAAATTTGGCACAGCGTAATGAATAAGATCGAGAATGATGTCTGCCAAGTTTTTTATTCGCTTAAAAAATTAATTTCTTGGGAATGGAAAATTCACGGCGTTTTTTTTAAGCAAAACTCATAACTTTCTTATGACTAAGATGTCAACCATGTTTACAACGCAAATGTTTACTCTTTCAGAAAATTCCCTAAGCAATTGAAAATACGAACATTTAAAGGATATTGTACATCAGGTGGTCATCATCTAGTCATCATGTAATACCATGTAATTTCTGATTACGAAACGCAGCAGCCTTTAAAAATATTTTTTCCTGCAAAAAAATTACATTTTGTAATATTAAGTAATCCTTTTACAACGAAAAACCCACCAAATAAAATATTCAAGGTCTGGCCGCCGCGAAATTTTAAAGAATTGCAATATCAAATTCCACGAATTCTTAACCTTTCCCCCATTTGCTAGAATACACAATTTTACACGCAATTTAGAAAAAAAAAACGCTTAAAAAATATGACAAACCAATATTAAGTAACTCTTCCTTCAACGTGTGTTTTTTATGAGACTGAATCCTTTTTTCTAACGAAAGGCTAACGGCAAATCCTTTCGCACAAAAACAAATTTCTCAGAAATAACTCATTTTTTACTCCTTGCTTGCTTGTTCGAACAAAAAAAAAAAAAAAAACTAAACAAGACACATGCTTGATTATCATTATCATGTAATATTAGTTAGGCGAAAGGCTTCTTCCTTTTTTCTATTTTTTTTTTTTTTTTTGGGAAAACATTACAAAATGCAACAACAACACCAGTGTGGACATCATCATTGGCTAAAAAACGTAATCATATATAATGTTGCGTTTTGTTTTGCAAAAACCATAAAATTCTTGGCAATTTTTTGCGACGACGACGACGAGAGGTTGTGGCGGCATTGTTAACAACAAATTACTTAACTCGCCAAAAGAAGCAGCAACAACAACAACACCGCCAGCATGCCTACCTTTATGGTTAGGTTGTAATAACCCTGTTAGACAATAGGCAGTACTTGCAAAGGCGAAACGCACACGCACATCCTTTCGCATTTCTTCAACAAGAGCAGCAACACTTTTCACTTGGTTAAATCCTTTTTTACCACTTTCTCTCTTTCTTTCTGCTGCTGTTTGCCGGTAGTAAAAATCATAATAAATGAGTATATATGTTTTTTTCTTTGCACAATGCCCCTTTTGTCAAAGGACAACAACAGAAGGAAGAGTCATAAAAAAAACACTGTAAACCCTCTCACAAAAGGTTCTCAAACCCATTCGTTGCTAGTTATTGTTGTTGTTCTTTTTTTGTCGGTTGGTTGGTTGCTTGGTTGTGTGTGGACGACGAAGGAGTTGCATTGCATAAATGCACAATCATAAAATGTGGCATACACCACTGATGGTGTTGTTTGGTGTTGTTGTTGTTGCCACTGCTGCCGGAATTCGCAATTACTTTCCGTGTCGCGTCTTTTTTTTTACCCAGAACACGGCTACCTCTTTTGTATTCGATTTTTTTTTTAGCGTTTGTTTTGTAATTTTACACAACAAGAACAACAACACACAGACACACACACGAAATATAAAAAAAATGTTGTTTTTGTCGCTAATGGCTAAAAAACGGCGAAAGAGTAAAGGCAAAGGATTTAATGTGCAAAGAAAGAGTATGTGAATGTTGGTATTGGTGTTGTTGTTTTATGGTGTCATATTTCGGAAAGAAAATG
This sequence comes from Musca vetustissima, assembly GCF_032173495.1. Lineage (NCBI taxonomy): Eukaryota > Metazoa > Arthropoda > Insecta > Diptera > Muscidae > Musca > Musca vetustissima. Next base: position 17,647 of record NW_026878433.1, on the reverse strand, counting down.
CCCTTTTCTTTTTGAGTGTCATAGCGAAATGTGGAGAACTGTACGTACCTATGATGTGGTGGCAACAAATGGCGAATTAAGATTTTTTGTACTTTTTATTCTAAGGAAAATTATTACTTAATTAATAGACTCATATATAAGAAAAACGCACATTTATAGGCCTACGAATATTCCTAAGAACATACGTTCATATTCTCTATTTATACCCTACACAACTATGTTGTCAGGGTATTATAGCTTTGTGCAGCCCCAAATGTTTGTAACGCCGCGAAATATTGGTCCTAGACCCACCTTTAAGTATACCGATCGTCATATCTCGACTAGCTGAGTCGATCTAGACATGTGTGTCCGTCCGTCCGTCCGTCCGTCCGTCTGTCCATTATAATTTGTAAACACGATACAGGCCACAGTTATGGACCAATCTTCACGAAATTTTGCATGTAGGATGGGTTCTGGCCAATGAAGACCCCTATTGTTTTTGGAAAAGATCGGTTAATATTTAGGGGATGAAATGGACCAAATACTAAATTTTTGTCGGTTTTTCTGGTCGCTCCAGAGGCCGCAATTATGGCCCAAACACCGCGAATTTTTGCACGGAGAAGGGGATCGGGCCAGAGAATAAGCATGCATGTTTTGATAAAGATCGGTCAATATTTAGCGGGTTAAATGGACCCTGACTTTTGTGTGAAAAATGACAAAATTTGTATTCTATGACATATATATTTACTCCTGGAGGATGTAGACCCCAGGAGTTGATAGCATATCCAAGAGGAGTGGTTGGCCTTTAAATTGATACCAAATATAGTGATGTATCTACTCAGATGTGGGAGTTACAGTCAAATATTTACAGGTGCTTACGTATTCAGATATTATTCAGTAACCCATTACCACATTAGATAGAGAAATATCGCGCTGATGGCTTTGAAATTTTTCATGAAGTTCCAGTTATAGTCAAGAACAACGCCTACAATTTTCGGCGATGATCAGATTAAAATTTTGGGATGAAATGGACGGAGAATATAATTTTTTGTGTGTTTTCGAGTAGAGTATAATCAAAAAATCACAACACAACCCACCTGAAGGTAATCTGGACAAGTAATTAGAAGGACTGTACTGAATATTCGAAAAAAAGTAAGAAAGAGGTGTTGTTAACCTCTAATCGGACAAGAGGGGGCAAATATCACGAAATATTACTCAGACTCGGAATAAACATCCTCAGAAAGTTAGAGTTCGTGGTAGTTGTGTAGGGTATCGTATGGTCGGCCCCGTTCGACTATACTGCTCCGCTCACTGGTTTTTAATATCCATCGTTAGTCCTTGAACACACATTCTTAGATATCTGACGCCAAAAAGCAAATATGTGACCAAATTACGTCATTAACTTCGGACGGGTCGAATTTTTTATACCTCCATCATGTGAATTCAATATATATTAAATCTGTCCAAACTTTTGTATTAGGCCAGGATACCAGAATGCCAAATTATATTCAGTTCGTTGAGAGTGATTATGGATTTTAAGAAGATTTTAGATCAAAGTCGGAGATTTTTTAGGCGGGTTCATTAAATGTTTTCGATTGTAATTACTGTTGAGGAGTAGAAAAAAAGAATTGACCACAATTGATCATTGACCAAATCAAAGAAATATTGAAATCTTGAAAATACTGAAAATAAGGTGTGTCCTTAATACAGGGACTATCTCTAAAAATGGTCATGGACTGGACATTTTCAAAGAACATGTTTTTTATTTACCAAATAAACATTAAGATGTGAAAAAACGTTAAGTTCGGCCGGTTCGAACTTTGGATAACCTCCACCATAGGTATGCTGACAGGCACGTGCAATGAAAATATAGGGAACATGCCAAAAAGTAGACCTATACCGATAATTCTACAAACCGATTTATGTAGAATCTGAAAACCTCAAAACGTGGACCTATATTGATAGCGCATAGTAGAGTGGAACATGTGTATAAAACGCTCAAACTATTGCAATTTAGAGTGCAAAGCTATAAAGGCTATGTCTAAAGGGACAACCATATTTATTACATAGTGTAGGAATTAGCGAATATTTGGGGGGCTATCATTATATGAGGGATATGCCTAATTAATGTCCGATATATGTCAATTTCGAACAAAATATTTTAGTTTTGTAACTCAATTCTTTTCTTCAGGAGGTATCATTATATGAGGGAGCTGTCTAAATGCTAACCGATATGTTTCATTATCGCCAGGTTCGAGTTTTTTTACCACGATATCCTCAGAAGGCGGAATGTTTAAATCAGATGGCTAAATCTTCTTAGAATTCTAAACATTATAGGGTAAAAACTGACTATTTCCAGTAACTATCCCCCATACTATGGTAGAACACACCTATGTGGGGACACACCCCAACACATGGAATAAAAAAGCTAACCAATTTAATATAAACCAGTAAGGAAAGTAGTAAAGTCGGACGGGGCCGACTATTATGATACCCCTCACCACTTTGGGTATATTCAACAGATCAATCCTAACAGACGTCGCATTTATAAAGGACCAGTAAAATGAAATTGGATCCATAAACATATCATTCTGCAACTGATACTAAATTTTTCATTTGGTCAATTATAGAAGCTATATCTAAATCTGAAACTTAAGACACATCATTTTAGACATAATTCATCACGCTATGCCAAATTTCGTGCAAATCGAAAGATATATAGGGACTTTGGTGCAGCATTTACATTAAATGGGTGGAAAATATATATGGGAGTAATATCTAAATCTGAACCGATTATCAGGAAACTTAACACACATCATTGTAGACCTAAATCATTGGGTTGTGCCAAATTTCGTGCAAATCGAAAGATATATAGGGACCGTTTACATCAAATCGGACGAAGATATATATGGGAGCTATATATAAATCTCAACCGATTTTCGGGAAACTTAACACACATCATTCTAGACCTAATTCATTACGCTGTGGCAAATTTCGTGCAAATCGAAAGATATATAGGGACTTTGGTGCATCATTTACATTAAATCGGACGAAACTATATACGGGAGCTATATCTAAATCTGAGCCGATTTTCTTAAATTTCAATAGGGTTCGTCCTTGGGCCAAATAACTGACATGTACCAAATTTCATCCAAATAGGATCATGAATTCGATCTGTACTTTGTTCACAAAAATACATCGACGGACGGACGGACGGACATGCGTGAATCGACTCAGAAAGTGATTTTATGCACATTCTCAAAAGGAACCATGTGTCTATCTCGTTTCCTTTTGCCTGTTACAAACATATGCACAAAGACATAATACCCTGTACCACAGTGTGGTGAAGGGTATAAAAAGGAGGTTATATTGGGACTACCACTAATTTTTGGTAGGAAGATTTTTTACCATATACGACTAAAAAATACCAAATTACAGCGAATTCGTTTAAAAACCGCGCACAAGAACCCCACAATACCGAAAATTGAAGGGCACCTTATATAGAGGCTACCCGAAAAAAATGAAAATTGTGGGGTACCGTTATATGGGGTCTACCAGAAAAAGTGGACCTATATTTATAAGTTTATCAGCGAATTCGGTTGAAAAAAGTACCCGAAATTTGGGGGTAGCCTTATATGGGAGCTATGCCTAAACGTGGTCCAATAATTACCACCTTCGAACTTGATGTCGTATGTAATCATTTTAATAATTAATAATTTTGGGATGAAGTGAACTGAAAACTTATGTTATTTGTAGTTTTTTTTCGAGTCGATCTAAAGGCCACAATTATAAGTCGAACATCACAACACAACCCACGGCGAAGGGAATCTGAACAATTAATTGGAAGGGCTGTACTGTATATTAGTAATATTTGACTTTTAGTCGGTCAAGAGGGTGCAATTATCACAAAATATTGCCCAAGCTCGGAATAAAAATCCGCAGAAAGTTTCGTTGTAGTTGTTTATGGTACCGCATGGTCGGCCCCGTACGACTATATTGCTCCGGTTTTAAATTACACCCATAGCTAAGGCTTGAAAAATTCACGCCCATAGCATATGCTTGAAAAAATACTTTTAAAAATTCCAAGCCTATTACTGCCGCTTAAAAAATATTTAAAAAAAAAATCCATGTCCATAGCTGCTGCTTCAAAAACAAATATTGCTGCCGACTGAAAAAATATATTTAAAACAGTGAACGGAGCAGTATTGTCGGACAGGGACGACCACAGAATACCCTACACAACTACAACGAAAATTTAACCTTTGCGGTTCAATGAGCCTGGGAAATATTTCGCGATATTTGCACCCTCTTGACTCTTAAACCCTGGAATATTTTCCTGATCCCGAGGTGAATATTTACGTTATAAATAAAAATTTTGTCACGTAAGGCATTGATGGATTTGACCCTCGGAATATTGGCCGATTATCACCTAAACAACTGTTCTATGTATTTGGTCAGATCCCCTTTATTCGATGTTCTGTATATAATAAAAATTCCTCTAGAGCGACTAGAAAATTTTACAAAAATAAAGTTTTCGGTTCATGGCACCCACTAAATATCCTCCTATCATCACCGAAAATTATAGGCGTCGTCCTAGACAATAATCGGAACTTTATGTAACATTTCAAAGAGATCAGCGCAACATCTAATGGAGACACCTTACAATATTTACGTATAACTTCCACATCCGAGCGAGCACATCAATATAATTGGTATTAATTTAAAGGCCAAAGGCCACTACTCTTGGATATACTATCAACTTCTCGGATCTAGAAAATATATACGCCATAGAATACACATTTTGTAATTTTTCACACAATTCTGGGTCCATTTGACCCCGCCAAGTATTGACCGATCTTTATCAAAACAAGCATGCTTCTTCCTTGATCAGATTCCTTTCTCTGTGTAAAAGTTCGTGATGTTCGGGTCATAATTTTGCCCTCTAATGGCCTGCATCGTATATACAAATTATAGAGAGGCTGACAGACGCACTCAGCTAGTCGACATATGGCAATCTGTATACTAAAAGGTGGGTATAGGGTCAATATTTCATGACGTTACAAACTCTTGGGGCTGCACAAAGCTGTAACATGCTGACAACATAGTTGTGAAGGGTATAAAAATCTACACATATGTATCTGCTTTAAAAATATATTTTTTTTTAAATTCACACCTAAAGATCTGCTTTAAAAATATTTAAAAAAAAACAACGCCTGAAGCTGATACTTGAAAAAAATTAAAAAAATTAAAAAGCACGTCTATATTTTAAAAAAATCCAAGCCTATAACTTATGCCTGAAAAATTTTTAAAAAACCCAAGCCTATATCTTCGCTTGAAAAAATAAAAAAAAATCACATATAGCTCAGAATGAAATCTTTATTTAAAAAAAATCTACGCCTGTAGTTCTGCTTGAAAAGATATTGAAGGAAATCCGGGCCTAGTTGATGTTTGTATGAAATATTGAAATATCTTAGAATTGGACCGAAACATTTACATTAATTATTTGCAACAACAACAACACCTACACAAAGTAATGATTTCCAGATAATTTTTCCCACCGTGTTTACAATCTCGTACAAACAATACAAAAAAGTGACCTAAAAATATTCCAAAAAATACATAATTTGTAAAAATTCACTTGCTCTCTTTTTTTGGCAAAACAAAGCAAAAATTGGTTCCGTATTCTATGATCGATTTTCGAAGAAATCATAAAAATTTACATAAAACATTGCTGCTCTAAAATCACCAAAAATTGAAAACAATGAGGCCAGCTTACCAAAGTCGTGCAAAAAACTAGATCGCCTTTCGGCGGTCATAAAAATTATCAAGTAAAAACAGCAGGATCCATGAGACGATAAAACATACGCGAAGGCGAGCATGTCCCTTGAACTACAGTTTCAATTTTTCCCCTCGAGCATTTGTTACACTTTGGTAGGTAAGTAGGTCCCAGCAAATGAGTCGGGACAAATGCGAGCAAACAAAAAACATGCAAATTATTATGCAATATGCATAACAGGACAACAACAACACTCGTTATGCAGCTATAAAATGTGCGGCGTTTCTTTGGAATTTTGAAAAATGTTTCGCTATTTTTGTTATAATTTTTTGTTACAGTTTTTTTCTAGGGATTTGCGTTTTTATTATTTCCTTTTTTCGCCTAGCCCAAGAAGACAGGATATGCATAAACAAATTAGCCGAGGTGAGATGAGTGTGGGTGCGTGAGTGTGTGTGTGCCTGTGTGCAAAAAACACACACTGTCCACAACAAATGTGTCCTCATTTTCATAATAATTGTGTTTTTAGGCCATGTGGACGGACATACGACCGAACGGACAGATAGCCACTTTGCCCTCCGATGCTGTAATGATGATGACCTGCATTTTCAGCAATTCACACCATGATTTTTATGATCGTTTTATACTTTTTGCCGTCTGTTTTTGCTGTGTTTTTTCGCGAACTAATCTCTTGACAGACTTTTTATTTGGACCGTAACAAAATTGGGATGTCCGTCCGTCCGTGAGTTTTGTTCCACCTAGATGCCCTTATAAAAAGAAATATTTTAAAATAGTTTCTTCCTAATTATGCCAACCTTCTTAGTTTTAGGTTTATGACTTCGTCTTCCTCATTGTTATGTAATATTTTTTCCCTAGTTCCGAGGAAATCCGTAGCATTTCATTGTTTTGTGAACGCAAAAAAAATAAATGCAAGGTCGCGAAACAAAAAACTGCACTAAAAATTGGTCAAAAAACTAGATCATGTTTTATGGTTTTGTTCGAATTTTTTGTCGTCCGACCGACGACCTGAACTAGTTTTTTTGTCGACCATCTACTTAGAGTGATTATGGTTTTTAAGAAGAACTTAGGTCGAAGTTGGCATGTGGAGATTTTTTTAGGTGAGTTCATTGATTTTTTTTCTTCGCTTGTGGTGTGGCTACTGTTGAGGAGGAGGAGGAGAAAAAAATGAATTAACCACAATTGGTCATTGACCAAATTTAGATGTCTGAGTAGGAAATTAATTTTCAGAAGGTCAATCGTAAACATATATAGAGTAGCTATATTTATACCCTACACAACTATGTTGTCAGGGTATTATAGCTTTGTGCAGCCCAAAAGTTTGTAACGCCGCGAAATATTGGTCCTAGACCCACCTTTAAGTATACCGATCGTCATATCTCGACTAGCTGAGTCGATCTAGACATGTGTGTGAGGAAGAGGTGCTGTTTATCTCTAATCGGGCAAGAGGGTGCAAATATCACTAAATATTGCCCATGCTCGGAATAAACATCCGCAGAAAATTTGAGTTCCGTGGTAGTTGTGTAGGGTATCGTATGGTCGGCCCCGTCCGACTATACTGCTCCGCTCACTGGTTTCAAGTTCGAATTGTTGAAGCAGATAATGCTAGTGGTCTCCTTAACCAACCCTTCATATGCTCTAATCGTGTGTGCCACTCCTTATCTGCACTATTAGTTTGCCCTTTAATGTACTTCTTTATCAGGATGGGTAAGGTCAGTCGACAGAGCTCACCATGAGAGTCGAATTGTCATTGCTAATAAATTAGGCCTCACAGAAGGTTTTCCACCATGGAGCTGGTCGAAAACCTTATGTGGGGCCTAAATAATGTTTTGGAATTAATTTTTTTTCCTACAGGAACCTCCAAAAAATGAGAAATTCTATGAAGCGATGGTACAGAGAGTCACCTGATGACGTTATAATCCACTCTAGCAGTTGAGGAATGAAACCCTAGTGAAGTGTGACATGTTTTGCATATTCTGGTGGGGTATACTCATTCGCTATTTTAAGCCGGGGAACAACACATTTGTTCGCCCATCACCTTTCCCTATGGTCAATATTTTCTGCGGTCTTCCTTTACTTATGAGGTATCCTGCAATGATGACCGATTACTCTTTCATAGGTTCGAACTGATGTTATTGGTTTATATTGGTAGTACTAAATTAGATAAGAGGTTCCATCAGATGAAAAATTAATCCTACGTGGGTTTCCAGTTCTCCCATAAGAGACATATAAATATCGAGCCATTTTTAATAAGGAAACATTGCATCATAATTCCTTTATCAATAGTGTATCACTTATGGGCGGACATACACACACAAATCTTCAGGTTCAGAATGACCTGCCGAATTTACATTTTCTGAGCTATAGACATTCACGACACCGTAGTTATGAGTTTTTTTCTTTGCAGGCAATGTGTTTTTTCAACAACTAATCCGCCGACTTTTTTGTTCAGTGGCTGCGTCGGTCGGTCTTATAAAAATACATTTTTAAAACAGTTTCTACATAATTGTACCATTTTTAAATGCTGACCTGGATATTTATTTTATGACGCTCTCAATGTTATGTAATTGTATCTTGCTTCTTGGAAGCGTGTATTGTTAGTGAACGCGGAAAAAAATAAATGCAAGGTCGACGAACAAAAAACTGACCTAAAATTGGTGAAAAAACTAGATCATGTTTTATGGTTTTGTTTGAATTTTTTGTGGCCGGACTGCACTAGTTTTTTTTTTTGCCATCATTTAAGAGTGATTATGGTTTTTAAGAAGAACCGAGGATTCATTCGGGATGTGGAGATTTTCTTTGAATAAAATCTGTTTTAGTTTTTTATGGGAATTCAATGAGTCTTTTTTGAGGTACTGCTGCTGTGTGGAGAGCGAATGAATGGCGGATTGACAATGAAACACTATGATATGACAATTGAGCAGAGAACATGGAAATTAGGTCCCAATAGATAAGATGGATTTTTTTCGATAAAACGATAATCATTAAAAGTCAATTATGGAACCTTAGTTGTATATTTCTTCAAGATAAAAAATCACTAATGGACTAAATGGTTATATGAAATATAATTACATCAAACCAGTGAGCGGAGCGGTAGAGTCTGGCGGGGCCGACTACACAACTACCACGAAAATCTGACTTTCTGCAGTTCTACATTCTGAGCCTGGGCAATATTTGCACCCCCTTTACCGGTTGTAGGTCACACTTCTTACCCTGGCATATATTCCAAATCTTGTTTTCCCGAAGGAAAGATTTACGCCATAAAAGGAAAATATTAACCGATCCTTATCTAAAAAGACATTCTATGTAGTTGGTCAGATCCCCTTCACCGTGTAAAATGTATTATAATCTGCATTTAATAATGACCTATAGAGCGACATTAAAATCTTACAAAAATAAAGTTTTATTCTCATTGCACCCCTCTAAATAGGCATCGTCCTCGACCATAACCGGAACTTTATGTAAAAGTTCATACCGACCAGCGTTGGAATCATTGGTATCTCTTAAATATACTATCAACTTTTTGGGTCTATATCTTTCAGGAATACAAATTTTATAATTTTTCACACAAAAGTCTGGGTATATTTGACCCGCTAAAAATTGACTGAACTTCATCAAAAAAGTCATGCATATTCTTTGGCCACATTTAAAATGTCTTGGTGTTCGGGTAAAAATTGTGACCTCTAGAGCGACCAGAAAAGCTGTTTGGTCTATTCATCCCCTACATTTTAACGGATAATTTCCCAACACAATAGGAGTCTTCATTGGCCAGAACCTATACTATATGCAAAATTTCGTGACTGTCCATAACTGTGGCCTGTATCGTGTTTAAAAATTATAATGGATATACGAACGGACCCACAAGTCTAGATCGACCCGGTTAGTCGATATATGACGATCGGTATACATAAAGGTGGGTCGGACCAATATTTCGAGGCGTTGCAAATACTTGGGGCCACACAATTTTTCATATACGAAGGCTTCAGGCCATATATTTGCTAATGATCGGTGAATATTTAGGGGATGACATGGAACAAACAATAGATTTTTTTCTGATTTTCAGGGCGCTGAAGAGGCCGCAATTATGACTCGAATATCACGAAATGCATGGAGAAAGGGACCAAGGGATCGAAAGAATAAGCTTGCCTGTTTTGATAAAGATCAGTCAATATTTAGCGGGCCCTAACTTGTGTGTGAAACTTGGCAAAATTTGCATTCTATGGGGTATATATTTACTCCTGAATGACATAGGCCCTAGAAGTTGGTAAGGTATCCAAGAGGAGTGGTTGACCTTTAAATTTATAACAATTATTTGGTCGTATGTACTCTGAGTTGGGAGTTATATGTAAATATTTAAAGGTGTCTATGTGTTATGATATTGTTCACTATTTTATTACCTCACTGGACTGTGAAAATATCGCGCTGATCGCTTTGAAATTTTAGTATTTAGGGGGTGCAATAAACCGAAAACTTTATTTTTTCAGATTTTCCAGTTTTAGCTCTTGATGCCATTATTATATCCAGAGCATCACATATTTTATACTCCGAAGGGGATCTGACCAAATATTTAGAACAGCTGTATAGATGATGATGGGCCTCATCTGACTATACTGCTCCGCTCACAGATTTTTATACAGCGGTGCGTTAGAAATCTCATTTGATAACATTATCGGGTATACTCACTTTTTGGTATATACCATATTATTTGTCAGTTTTTCATCAGATGTGAAGTTTTAGCGAGACTTTCCTACACCACCCATTGCAGAATGACATTTTTGGTTTGACCCAAAACAAAGAAAATTCCGCTTGTGCCATTCCATATATTTCTTTGAGGAAATATAGACTTATATTGCCTACGAGGACTAATTTTATTCTATGAGAGACCGAATGGCAAGATTGCAACCTCTTCAAAGAGATATTTGGACTAGTATAGGTCTATTGTAGGCTTTAATGACATGTATACATTAAAGCCTACCCTAGAACCTGAGATACAAAATGAAAATTACTTCGGCCAAAAATCGATATAAATATTGAAAATTGTCTGTCGGGTAAAATTTTCTTTGTGAAAACGATATCCTAATTCCAGAGATTTAGGCTGCAAAATGTAATTAAAATATAAAAAGAACTATTTATATTATATACATCGATTAATGTGTGAAAACATGGACCTATTTTCAAAATTTCATACAGCCACTTTACTTTAAAGAAGATGCCATTGATAGTAATAAATGAAATGTTTAATATAAAATCCCCAATCGTGTGGTAAACTCTTTTAAATCTCGGCTTAAGAATGGTTAATTTCAAAACAAGTTTTTAAAAATGAAATATTTTCCACCTTAAATATAATATTAGGGACGTGGAACCCATTCAAAAGTAAGCTCATACCCCAATGAGTCCAATATTGCTACTTTAACCCCTCCCTCCTCCAATGAAAGTTTTTTTTTTATAACAAAAATAATTCCTGTATATTTTTGTCCCAATGTATTCGCATATGAGTGTATGTGTGCGTGTGGTTTTCACATTTTTGTTGTTATTACTGATGCAGTGGGGTCATGTTGTTATTGTTGTTGTATCATTTGTTTGTTTATAATTTGTTGTTTTTATTTCTGTTTTTTTTTTCTCTTCTGTTCTTATTGTAAATTTCCAATCGACTTGTTGTTGACGCCGTTGTTATTACTATGTGGTATTGGTGTTTTCATGCGGTGTTGTGTCTCTGTGTGTGTGAGTGCGTGTGTGTATGTGTGAGTATCTGTTTATATGCGTTTTTTTAGTTGGGGATTTTCGTGGCATTTTTGTGGCCTTTTCTCTGGTTAACCGTTGTTGGTCATGAAAAATATATACAAATACTCATATATACACACATATGTATACACTCTCACACACATATTTTCACAACTTTGTTGTTGTAGTGTTTTACACAAAATAAACTTTGTCAACGTTCAACCGCTATAAAAATATTGACTTGCCATAGTAAAATACAACACACGGAAATAAACAGCAGCAACAACAACAAGAATTAAATAACATCAGCAACCTCAGTAACCAGGCCCATAGTGGCCGGCCAGCGCCACTTGGCCAATACTAAAGCCGCCATCAACAACAACTACAATAAACACCAACAACAATCACAGCAGCAATAATAATAATGACTTGATTAACTGTTATGTTTTTAATGCTTTTTAACTCAAATATAAGCTTTCTCTTTGTGAGTGTGTTCGTATGTGTGTACGTGTGGATGTGTCTGTGTGCGGTAATTGTTGCTACAGCTTGTGGTAAATAGTGTTTTAATTAAAATTTGGTTAACTAAATGATTATGGTTTTGACATTATGGTTATTAAGAACAACAATTTCATAAAAAAATAAATAAATAAAATATTTTTATTATTAAAAATGATTTAGTGGACAAATTTATAAAACTAAAAATATTAATTTTAAATTTGCTCTAAATAATTTTCTAGAGAGGATAGTTATACCCTACACAACTATGTTGTCAGAGTATTATAGCTTTGTGCAGCCCCAAGAGTTTGTAACGCCGCGAAATATTGGTCCTAGACTCACCTTTAAGTATACCGATCGTCATATCTCGACTAGCTGAGTCGATATAGACATGTGTGTCCGTCCGTCTGTCCATTATAATTTGTAAACACGATACCGGCCACAGCTATGGACCAATCTTCACCAAATTTTGCATTTGAGGATAGGTTCGGCCCAATGAAGACCCCTATTGTTTTTAGTAAAGATCGGTTAATATTTAAGGAATGAAATGGACCAAATACTTAATTTTTGTCGGTTTTTCTGGTCGCTCCAGAGGCCGCAGTTATGGTCCGAACAAGTGAAATTTTACATGGAGAAGAGGATCGTGCCAAAGAATAAGCAAGCCTGTTTTGATAAAGATCGGTCAATATTTAGCGGGTCAAATGGACCCAGACTTTTGTGTGAAAAATTACAAAATTTTTATTCTGAAGCGTATATACTTGCAAGGACAAGGTAAAGGTGATCTGACCAAATACTTAGAACGTCTGTTTAGATGATGACTGGTCAATATTCTGAAGGTCAAATCAACCAAAACCTAAGGGATTTTTTTTTATTTTACGGCGTAAAAATTCACTTCAAGAAAAAAAATTGGAAAATATGCCAAGGTTAGAAAGTGAAGTTGTTGATCTATAATCGCTAAAAAAAGGTGCAAATATCTCGAAATATTGCCCAGGCTCAGAATACAGAACCGCAGAAAGTTTGATTTTCGTGGTAGTTGTGTAGGGTATCATATTGTCGGCCCCCGCCCGACTATACTGCTCCGCTCACTGGTTAATAAACTCCTTAAAATTACATTGCCACCATATACATTTTCAGCCTATTTAAAGTATTTCTAATGTCGGAGGGTGTAAAAAGTTGGTCCTGTTGAAATTATCAAATAGTAGAGGGGAAGAGGATAACCCAGAACCAATAATAAATGACGGTATAAAGTGTATAACACCTAGCCAAGATGATGTCAGAATAGGAATCAATCGGCTGAAGAATAAAAAAGCAGCAGGTGCCGATAGGTTACAAGCCGACCTATTCAAGACTGGTGGTCAGATGCTGGTAAGGAGCATGCACCAATGATTGGAACCTCAGCATCCTGTGTCCCGTGCACAAAAAAGGAGACAAGACGATATGTGCCAACTATAGAGGAATAAATCTCCTTCCAATCGCATATAAGGTGCTATCCAGCGTAATGTGTGAACGACTGAAAACAATGCAGCTTCAGACCTGGAAAATCCACCATTGAAAAGATTTTCACTCTGCGCCAAATCTCGGAAAAACCCCACGAAAAACACATCGACACATTCCACCTATTCGTCGACTATAAAGCCGCATTCGACAGCCATATCCGTTCCGATGTGTATAAAGCAATGTCAGCGTTTGGTATTCCTGTAAAATTAATTCGGCAATGCAGGATAACTTTAACTGGCACAAGATCAGCAGTTAAAGTCAGAAAGGACCTCTCGGAGCCCTTTTATACCGAACAAGGATTCAAACAAAGTGGTAATTTGTCTTGTGACCTGTTTAACATCCAGCTGGAAAAGGTCATACGAGAGGCAAAAGTGAAAAGAAATGTATACAGCCATGTCTGCGTTTGGCATTCCTGTAAAATTAAGTCGGCAATGCAGGATAACTTTAACTGGCACAAGATCAGCAGTTAAAGTCAGAAAATACCTCTCGGAGCCCTTTAATACCGAACAAGGATTCAGACATGGTGATAGTTTGTCGTGTGACCTTTTTAACATCCTGCTGGAAAAGGTGATACGAGAAGCAAAAGTGAACAGAAATGACACTCGGTGCACCAAACAACACATGTTACTCGCCTACGCCGATGACATCGACATAATGGGTCGAACATTGAGAGCGGTATTAGCCACCTTTGAACACATTGCGAAAGAGTCTGCCAAAGTGGGTCTGGCAGTAAACGGCGAGAGGACCAAGCTGCTGGTATCAACGAGCAAGACGTCCAGTAGACTCACACTAACTGTGGAACTTGAGAACTACAGCTTCGAGGTAGTTAAAGATTTTATATTCCTTGGTAACGCCATAAATAAAACGAATAACATCAGTTTTGAAGGATAGTGATGGCCAACCGATGCTCTGTACACCAAACAACACATGTTACTCGCCTACGCCTATGACATCGACATAATGGGTCGAACATTGCGAGCGATAACACCCACCTTTGAACAAATTGAGAAGGAGTCTGCCAAAGTGGGTCTGGCAGTAAACGGCGAGAAGACCAAGCTGATGGTATCAATGCGCAAGACGTCCAGTAGACTCGGACCAACTGTGGAACTTGAGAACTACATCTTAGAGGTAGTCAACGATTTTATATACCTTGGTACCGCCATAAATAAAACGAATGACATCAGTTTTGAAATTCGGAGAAGGGTTGTGATGACCAACAGATGCTACTATGGTCTGAGCAAACAAATCAAAATCAAGGCCACCTCCTGCCAGACCAAACTCACACTCTACAAGATACTGATACTACCCGTGCTGTTATGTGGATCTGAAGCATGGGTACTTACGCAAGCAGATGAGCCAACTTTTGGAGTGTTTGAGAGAAAAATTCTCCGATAGATCTATGGGCTGATCTGCATGGACAGTGAATATCGCCGTCGAATGAACCATGAGTTGTACCAGATATTCGGACATCGACATTGTTTGACGTATTGAGCTGTTACGACTACGTTGGCTAGGTCATGTTGAAAGAATGGATGAAGATGCCCCAGCCCAGAAGGCATATAAAAGCGAACCAACTGATAATTCGCGCAGAAGGGGAATGCCACGAATACGATGGTAAGATTAAGTCGAAGACAAGATTGCCGAAAGTGATCTTTCAAATTGGAAACATTGTGCAAAATTTGATGTCAATCTGACAAACACGAAAATCAGCACACATCATTCCAGCATTAATTCAGTACGCTATGCCAAATTTCGTGCCAATCGAAAGATATATAGGGTCTTTGGTCCACCATTTACCTTATATCGGACGAAATATATATGGGAGCTATATCTAAATCTGACTTAATTTTCAGGACACTTAGCACACATCATTCTAGGCTTAATTCAGTACGCTGTGCCAAATTTCGTGCAAATCGAAAGATATATAAGGACATTTGTGCACCATTTACATGAAATCGGACGAAACTATATATGGGAGCTATACCTAAATCTGGACCGATTTTCACGAAACTTGGCAGACATCACTCTAGGCTCAATTCAGTACGTTATACCGAATTTCGTGCAAATCGAGATATATATAGAGACTTTGGTGCACCATTTACATTAAATCGGACGAAAATATATATGGGAGCTATATCTAAATCTGAACAGATTTTTCCCAATTTAAACAGGGTTCGACCTTGGGCCAAATAAGTGACCTATGCCAAATTTCATTCAATTCGGATCATAAATGGGTCCTGTACTTTGTTTACAATTTAACATCGACAGACAGACGGGCGGACGGACGGATGGACGGATATGCATAAATCGACTTAAAAAGTGATTCTATGCCTATTCTCAAAAGGAACCATGTGTCTATCTCGTTTCCTTTTGCCTGTTACAAACATATGCACAAAGACATAATACCCTGTACCACAGTGTGGTGAAGGGTATAAAAATGGAAGGGTATAAAAAGGCCGACGCGCCTGGAAATCTTTTCTAGGCTCGGCTTATGGAACAAAAGTTCTGTCACAAGCCAGCTAAGTAAGTAAGTTTTTTATAAGATTTCCATGGGCGTAGATTTTTTTAAAAGTATTTTTTTTCTAAGATTTCCATAGGAGTGGATTTCTTTAAAAATATTTTTTCTCAGTTCTGTTTATAAAATGAACTGAAAATGTTTGTTTAAGTCCACGCTTATGCCAATTTTTATTGTATTTTTTAATTTAGTCATATTTTTGAAAAATATATTTAAAATCAATTATTTTTCTATTTTTTAAATCCAAATCGATGGTTCTGAATATACAAATATATCCAACACTCTTCCTTAAAAGCCCACATTTGGTCCTCGAAAATATGTTCCTTAAAAATCCATATTCTTGGAAGTCCTTAAAATGTCGTTAAAAATCTTTGTCTTTGAAAAAATATTTTTTATAGAATCTGAAAAAATCATTCTAAAAAAATAGTTTACCATTAAATCCCTCAAACACCTCATATGTCATTTTTTATTTTGTGCTTAGCAAATGTTTTAAATATTCCAACATTCAGAACATTTCGTTTCTGTTTTTTTTTTTTTTTCAATTGTAACCCTTAATTTAAAATTTCATTTGTACAACGGTCAAAGCTAAAAGTAGTCTGACAAGAGGGGGAGGGACTTTACATCCCTGCCTATATATACATACGTACATGCACATATATAAAAAAACACAACATATTCGTACATACGCCAATGTCAGTGTATTGTGCTCGGTGTGTAATCATGGGTAACCATCGAAAAGCCAAACTTTCATAGCCAAAAACACAAACCGTAAGTGAAACCAAACTCATCAACACAACAAGCCGCCACTGCCACAACCAAAAATAAGTAACCCAATGAAATCAACCCCTCCCTACCCAATTATAATATGAAAAAATACACCCTTCACTCACACTAGAACATAAATAAGGATGTTTCCCTTTTTTGTTGGACTATATTTGCAATGGTTGAAAACCAATACCGCACATAAAGGTTTTAGAGAGATGACGATGATGAGAAATCCCTTAGAGGATTAATTCAATACAAATGCATTGCGTGGTTGGTTGGTTGGTCGGTGGGATGGTTAGTCTCTTCAACAAAACGGTGGCTTCTCTTTGATTACAATGGCGTCTCTTTGTAGAAAATAATATTTCTCTCTCTTCCCAATGAGAGCATGGTTAATCTCCCGTTTTGCGTTTTCCATGCTCTTTGAATCGAAAACGGTTAAAAAATCATGTCCTGCTTCCAACCAAACAACACAAAAAAAATCCTTAAAAAATATCCCAAGAGAGTTGTTGGAAGACTCATTGCAAAAGCATTACAATAATTTCATTTTCCCAACAACAACAACGAGCAAAGCCATCAACTGACAGCATGTTCAGCTGACAACAAAAATTCAACATCAGTGAATGAGGTCCTGATGGAAAAAAGTTTTCCCAATGTTGCCACCGTTCACCCCACATTGGATATCAACCCTGTTATTAACCCACTAAACCACCTCGTTGTAGACACCCTTTCCACGAGAGTTTGTTAGCACTAAGAATCAGAGAAGAAGGAAAAACGCAACGCAAAAACCCGAAAACAACACCGCGTCACATAAAGAAGGAAATGGCAAGGTATGGTTAGGACAGTGGGAGAAATAAATATTCAAATATTTTTTTTCCAGATATTTC
>NW_026878432.1:0-24222 GCF_032173495.1 Musca vetustissima | reverse complement strand
GCTGTGTAAACGACTAAAGTCAATGGTCAGTGACATTATTAGACCACACCAATGCGGCTTCCGACCTGGTAAATCCACCATTGACCAGATTTTCACTCTGTGCCAAATCCTGGAAAAGATCCACGAAAAACACATCGAAGCCTTTCATCTATTCATCGACTATAAAGCCACATTCGGCAGCCCTAAAATTAATACTGCTGGAAAAGGTCATACGAGAGGCAAAGGTGAACAGAAATGACACTCTCTACACCAAACATCATATGTTACTGGCCTACGCCGATGACATCGAACTAATGGGTCGAACATGGAGAGCGGTAACAGCCACCTTTGAACATATTAAGTCTGCCAAAGTGGGTCTGGCAGTCAATTACAGGAAAACCAAGCTGATGGTATCAACGCGCAAGACGTCCAGTACACTCCGACCAACTATGGAACTAGAGAACTAAAGCTCCGAAGTACTCAAGGATTTTATATACATTGGTACCGCCATAAATAAAACTAATGACGTTAGTTTTTAAATTCGGAGAAGGAATAGTAAAATCTCAAGAACATAATATACGCTCAAACGAATGCCGACTTATTGTACATAAAATCGGTTTTTGAGTCGATTTATTTATGTCCTTATATCCATGTATACTTGTGAACATAGCTCAAGTCGCACCCTCGGGGGTTTCCAAATACACACCAAGGTCTTTCATTCCCAATGGGAATTTTCCACATCTTACACTATGAACTCGATTTTGTTACACAGTGTTATTTCCACAACCCCTTTACAACTATTATACTTTTAGTTTTCTGATTTGTGACTTATTATTCCTTCACACTTTCAAATTGTTTTAGTTCTGATGACCATTTATTATTTTCTTTCGACAGTTTTTGCAAAACTCCCCAAAGATTTAGCCAAATTACAAACATAGCCCTTTTTGTTTTTTGTTTTACTTAAATGTCATTGTCATTTGTATAAACTTCAACACCTTCTGTGAGCGTATCCGCCGACGGCATCATTATCATCATCACCACCACCATTGTCAACGTCATCTGTTTTATGGATGCTGAAAATTGAAGAAGAAATAAGAAACGAAACAAAAAAAGAAAAGAAACTGGCAAAAAATCTGATCAAGGACATTTTTATGCGAAATAATCCAAAATGATACACTCATTCAGTCACTCACTTGCTTTGGTTTTTAGTTTCTCTTGTTTTTTCGTTTTTGTTTGTCGTCGGTACAGACAGATTGAAAAATGACAACTGTAAATGTTTTGCTTGTTTTTTTTTCTTTTTTTTGTAAATTTTAAAATACATTTCCCAGAAACGAACTATGACATTTGATAGGGAATTGTGGTCTGCTTGATTTTTGAGGATTATGTTTGATAAGGATTAAATTGTCGGAGCCTTAAATGATAAAAAAATGGATTATGGTGGATTAGAGATTAAGGAGTTGTTTTTTGTTCTCAAAATTGTTAGCTTTAATAAACTAGTTGTAGTATATTTAACATTATTTGGAGCCAGTTATCATAGTTTATATTGTACAGTTGTATAATCGATGGACAATGAAAGTAGAACTTTTAATGAATTTTCGTTAGTCGATAATAAAGAGGATATTACAAATTTGGAAAAAAAAACTGAATATTTTGGATTCTTATTTTGTAACAAATCTCGCTACCAAAAGTTATATATATTCAGCTCTTTTGGCTGATATAATATTTTCGGTATTTAAAATTTTTATATTATACAATATTAAAAAGTTAGGTCCAAACATGAGCTATATCGGTCGACATGAGCTATATCGCTATATCGGTCGACGGAGGTATCATCTCCTCTGTATTAAGTATAGCCTCATTTGATTCAAATTGATTCAGATTTACATATGGCTCTCATACATAGTTTTGCTCGATTGAATGAATTTATAAAAATATTAAATATTTTTTTTTTTTCTGTTTACCCTCCACGATGCGGTGAACATTGAAAATATCTAAAATCGATCGGAACTTTTATAAGGGGATATGCCATGGGTAAATAATGTCAGGATAAAACCAAATATCAAACATACACTTCGGTTAGAAAATTGGGCTAGGATCTTAAACGTCCTGAAAAAGTGTCATAAACATTGTGTAGAAACATGGCCAATGATTTGTGTAGAAGTAGTTTACGAACCAAAGTTTCGGAATGCTACATTGTAATGCAAACTTTCTAACCGAAGTTAAAAATTAACGTTCAAATAATTTGTATATGGGACAAATACGAATCATAGTGATAATCACTTTAGACCTTTAATGAATTGACATAAATCGCCAACATTTAGCATAGACTTGCCTTATGTCTGCAGGCTGGTCAAGTTCGATATCAGCTGTAATTTGATATTTTGGCTTCTTATTGGGTAGTATCCATATTTATTACATTACCTTCTTTTGTATACCCTTCAGGTATAGGTTATTATGTCTTTGTGCATATGTTTGTAACAGACAGAAGGAAGCGAGATAGACACATGGAAATTTGGCATAGCGTACTGAATTAAGCCTAGAATGATGTGTGCTAAGCTTCGTGAAAATCGGTTCATATTTAGATATACATTTTCGTCCGATTTAAGATATGTGGTGCACTAAAGTCCCTATTTATATTTCGATTTCCACGAAATTTGCCATAGCGTACTGAATTGAGACTAGAATGTGTGTAAATTTTATTGAAAAATAGCATATACCCGCTACTTCGTTAGCGAATGTGGGATGTATTTAAAATCGTATACCGACCATTATTAAAATTTTAGAACCATTAGGACATATATTCTCTTTAGTACGTTTTTCAAATCTACCTCTATATCTCAACCTTACACACCCATTCCGACCGGAGCAGAAAGCTACCTCTATACTAAATTTGGTGTCATTTTTTACCCTCGGTACATAATCAAATATAGCTTCACCCAAATCTAAATTGAGTATCATTTAGTGCACGATAATATAAATTTCCATAACTGCCTACTATAAAAATCATAAGTACGAATTCCCACATACCCCAATCTTAATTCCAACATACCCCAATCTTAATTTCAACTTTCAGAATTCTATCGGTTCACCTAAATCCAATTTGTATTCCAGACTTATCGGTTCAAACTAATCCAAATAGTATCAAATTTTGTACATCCAAGTTTCAGGATTCCAACTTTATGGGTTGACCCACAATTCGAATTTTACCAAATTTAGTACACAGTAGTACCAATTTCCAAAACTTCCTACATACCCCAATCCTACACGCCACACTGATATTAAATTCAAGTTTCAGGATTACAAATCTATCGGTTCACCCACAATTCAAATTGTACTAAATTTCCAAATCTTCCTACATTCCGCAATCCTACACTTCCACAGTATTCATAAATCAAAATATCAGGATTTCAACTCCTTTGATTCACCCAAAAATCAAATCGTACTAAAATTAGTACATAGTAGTACCAATTTCCATACCCTTCTACATACCCCAATCTTACACCTCCACAGTGATCCTAAATCAAAATTTCAGGTTTCCAACTCTATCGCTTCACCCAAAATTTAAATTGTACCAAATTTAGTACATTTAGTACAAATTTCTAAAACCTTCTACATACCTCAACCCTAAACCCCTAAATCCAAGTTTCAGGATTCCAACTCTATCGGTTCTCTCACAATTCATATCCCAATCCTACACTCCGACAGTTATTTTAATTTCAAATTCCAGTACGATTTGTACCTACAAATCAAATTTATACCAAATATAGTACCATATAGTAATTTTCGAACACATGAGTACACGCTTTCCAAACTCTCCTCATATTGACCCTACTTCTCTACGTTAATTTACATTCCAAATTTCAAGTTTTTAGCTCACTCCATTCACATGCTACGAAATTGTACCAAATTTGGTACATTTTTGTACTTTTCGGATACTTATAGTTCGAATTTCTAAAAACACTTTAGTACATCTATCCTACACTCAATCAACGACCACCAACTCAAATTTCAGAGTTCTAGCTCCACCGGTTCGCCAAAACAAATGGTATCACTTTTAGTACATTTTAGTACTTTTCGTACCGTTCTAGTACGAATTTTCAAAAACCCAGCCTTATCTGTCACCTTTGAACCAAGAGAGACCATCATCCAAAATTTCAAGATTCTAGCTTCAGTTGTTTCGTCTGGGAGTTGATGAATCGTTAAATCAGTCAGTCAGTCAATCACTTAACTCTTTTATTAGTATAAATTAAATATAGTACCATATAGTACTTTTCGTACACAT
The DNA here is from genome assembly GCF_032173495.1 of Musca vetustissima. NCBI lineage: Eukaryota > Metazoa > Arthropoda > Insecta > Diptera > Muscidae > Musca > Musca vetustissima. The sequence goes on along the minus strand of NW_026878432.1, from coordinate 19,961 downwards.
GAGTAAGCCTTAATTAACACTCCAAATTTCAAGTTTTTAACGCTATCTGTTCACATGCTACAGAATTGTACCAAATTTAGTACATTTTCTTACTTTTCGAATAGTTATAGTTCGAATTTCCAAAAACCCTTTGGTACATCTATGTTACACTCCATCAACGACCACCAAACGAAATTTCAGATTTCTAGCTCCACCGGTTCGCCAAATACAAATGGTATGACACTTAGTATTTTTTAGTACTTTTCGTGCCGGTCAGTCAATCACTTTACTCTTTTATTAGTATAGATTGGTTAAGATTTAGATATAGCTCCCATATATATGTTCGACCGATTTAATTGAAATGGTTCACCAAAGTCCCTATATATCTTTCGATTTCCATGAAATTTGACATATCGTACTGACTTGAGATTAAAATTATGTGTGTGAAATTACTTGAAATTGGTTAAAATTTATTGCATTTATTGCGATTTGCACGAAATTTAGCCTAGCGTACTGAAGTGAGCCTAGAATGATGTATGATAAGTTTCGTGAATATCGATTGAGATTTAGATATACCTCCCATATACTTTTTTGCCCGATTTAATGTAAATGGTATATATACAAATAACTGCCAATGTTATAAAGAATCTAAATGTTCCAGTGGAAATTTCCTAACGAATTTCACGGAATTTCAACTTCTCAAATGGAAGAAAAAATCTTCACTGAAAATGTTCAATATAGGTCTCATAAAAAGTGTATCGGACGAATCTAGTTACGATTCTAATCGATTTTTTGAAAGAAAATTATTATTATCAGCTCACTGCCTTCAACGACTGTTGAAGATAGCTACCCCAAGTGCCACACAAATTTGTATGATTAGATCTATTATATGGTATCCTGCATCAAATGAACCACCCGTCCAAAATTATAAAAATTATTTAATGTAAAAATATTAATCTTAAATTCATTGTTAAATCACAATTGCGGAATATCAAAAATTTACGTTTGGGAAGTTTGGTAAAAGTTATAAAATTCGTGACATTATGCGATAACACAATAACTTCACTACAAATAATTTAAAATACAATTTTTTGGTGCAATAATTCAACACATGTCCCAAAAACGAAAACCATGTGCTTGACAAATAAAACCCTTGTAAAGTTCGTTGACATCGAAATTGTGGTCTCGGTAATAGTGGACGTAAAATTACATAATATACACAAAATACATGACCCATATGTGTACACCAAAATACACATGTACAAACTCACATAGATACATACATATATTAATTGTAATCCCCACCAGAGCATACGGTAATTTGCCTCTGGGCTTAAATATGTGAGCAGTTTTAATTATTAGATTTCAAATTTGTTATTTGACATTATTTACTGTATGTATCATTGGTAAACAGACAAAAAAATAAATGTTTTCGATTGTTTACTTCATTTTTTTTTTTGTTGTGATGACAATTTTTGGGTTTCGCATGTTAGTTACTGTTACTGAAAAAAAACACAAACACACAAAAAAATTTTGAATTTAACCTGAAAACAAAATGCTGTTGTTTTTCGTTTGTCTGTCTGTTTGTTTACCGCGTGTGCCATTTTAATAAGAATTCTTCGTTTCCATTATTTTTTTTGGGTGTTTGTTTACAAGTTTTGTGTGAATTCAAAATTGTTTTCGATTTGGTTTCCATTTCTCATTGTGACTGACAATGAGTCACTTGATGGTCTGCCAGCCAGCCACTTGTTTTTAAACACAACCAATCATACTTGATGATATGGATACCATGCCCATCCACCCACTCGTTCTATGCATACGAAAGAAAAATAAGCAGAATACCGAAATAATAATTGTTCGGAATAATTGTTACGATTCTCTATAAATTGACTGACAAATGTCTACTGTTAGGTGGAGGTTTTGTTTACATTTATGATTTGAGTTCAATGAAATATTTAAGGAATGAAGAAAAAAAAGCACACACAAAAAAATAATTAAAAAAAAAATAAATAAAATCCTGGGGATATATGCTACATTCAGATGTGTTTCTATCTTTTCGATGTTCTGCGTAAGGACACTTTCCACAGCAAGAGACAACGACATTGGGTATTTTTATACCCTCCATCACACTTTGGTATGGGTCTTTGTGCATATGTTTGTAAAAGGCAAAGGAAAGCGAGATAGGCCCGTGGTTCATATTGAGAATATGCATAGCATAACTTTCTGAGTCGATTTATACATGTTCCTTCGGTCCCTCTGTGCAAGTTAATTGTAAATAAAGTACAGGTCTCATTTATGAACCGATTTGGATGAAATTTGAAATAGCTCATTTGTTTTGCCCCAAGACGAACCCTATTAAAACTGGGAAAAATCGGTTCAGATTTCGATATAGCTCCCATATATATTTTCGTCCGATTAGATGTAAATGGTGCACCAATGTCCCTATATATCTTTCGATTTGCACGAAATGTGTGCCAAGTTTCGTGAAAATCGGGTCAGATTTAAATATAACCCTATATATATTTTCGTTCGATTTAATGTAAATGGTGCACCAAAGTCACTATATATATCTCTCGATTTGCACGAAATTTGGCATAGCGTAATGAATTGAGTCTAGAATAATGAGTGGTAATTTTCGGGGAAATGAGTTCAGATTTACATATATCTTCCATATATAGGTTCGTCCGATTTGATGTAATTGATGTACAAAGTATCTTTCGATTTGTATATTTTCGTCTTATTTGCACGAAATTTTCCACAGCGTACTGAATTGAGTCTGGAATAATGTGTGCTAAGTTTCGAGAAATTCGGTTCAGATCTGAATACGTAAGCACCTGTTAATATTTAACTGTAACTCCCACATTCGAGTACATAGGACAATATAATTGGTATCAATTTAAAGGTCAACAACTCCTCTGGGATATACTATCAACTTATCGGGTCTAGGCCATTCAGGGATAAATATATACGCTATAGAATACAAATTTTGTCATTTTTCACTCAAAAGTCATGGTCCATTTGACCTGCTAAATAGTGACCGATCTTTATCAAAACAGGCATGCTTATTCTTCTGCCCGATATCCTTCTTCATGTAAAATTTCGCGATGTTTGGACCATAATTGTGGCACCAGGAGCGACCAGAAAAATCAAGTTTTTAGCCCCAAGAGTTATGTATACCGATCGTCATATCTCGACTAGCTGAGTCGATCTAGATATGTGTGCCCGTCCGTCTGTCCATTATAATTTGTAAACACGATACAGGTCACAGTTATGGACCAATCTTCACGAAATTTCCCATATAGGATGGGTTCTGCCCAATGAAGACCCCTATTGTTACTGTAAATCGGAATTCCAGCCTTGGAATGAGAAAATGCGACTAAAGCCCTCAAAATACCAAAATGGATACGTTATATCGGAGCTATAGGAAAATGTAAATCTATACTGATAATTATACCCTACACAACTATGTTGCCAGGGTATTATAGCTTTGTGCAGCCCCAAATGTTTGTAACGCCGCGAAATATTGGTCCTAGACCCACCTTTAAGTATACCGATCGTCATATCCCGACTAGCTAAGTCGATCTAGACATGTGTGTCCGTCCGTCCGTCTGTCCATTATAATTTGTAAACACGATACAGGCCACAGTTATGAACCAATCTTCACGAAATTTTGCATGTAGGATGGGTTCTGGCCAATGAAGACCCCTATTGTTTTTGGGAAAGATCGATTAATATTTATGGGATGAAATGGACCAAATACTAAATTTTTGTCGGTTTTTCTGGTCGCTCCAGAGGCCGCAATTATGGCCCAAATATCGTGGAATTTTTCATGGAGAAGGGGATCAGGCCAAAGAATAAGCATGCCTGTTTTCATAAAGATCGGTCAATATTTAGTGGGTCAAATGGACCCTGACTTTTGTGTGAAAAATTACAAAATTTGTATTCTATAGCGTATATATTTACCCCTGAAGAACATAGACCCGAGAAGTGGATATTATATCCAAGAGGAATGGTTGACCTTTAAATTAATACCAATTATATTGATGTATGTGCTCGGATGTGGGAGTTACACCTAAATATTTACAGGTATCTCCGTTTTCGTATATTATTAAGTAACCCATTATTACTCTAGAGAGCGGAACTATAGCGCTGATCGCTTTGAAATGTTCCATGAGGTTCCAGTTATGGTCAAGGACAACGCTTATAATTTTCGGTGATGATCAGATAATAATTTTGGAATGAAGTGGACCGAAAACTTAATTTTTTTGTGTTATTATCGAGTCGATCTATAGACCACAAATGAAAGCCGAACATCACAACACAACCCACGGTGAAGGGAATCTGGACAATAGCTGTACTGAATACTCGTAATATTCGGAAAATATGTCAGTTTGAGGAAGAGTTGCTGTTTACCACTAATCGGGCAAGAGGGTGCAAATATCACGAATTATTGCCCAGGCTCGGAATATACATCCGCAGAAAATTTGAGTTCCGTGGTAGTTGTGTAGGGTATCGTATGGTCGGCCCCGTCCGACTATACTGCTCCGCTCACTGGTTTATGTATGATGATTTGACTCCCCATGGGAAACCTGAAAAATCAGATAATAGTATATTCGGTTGAAAAAAGCCAGTTATGGGGGCTACCCAAAGAACAACTAGATGAGATGTACCATTAAAGTTATGCAGTATCATTATTTGGGAGCTATGTCATAAAATTGTCGTTCTCTTTTAGTACCTTACTAGGATATCTGAACTATTTACTGCGCATATTTTCCTTAATTTCCCACCCAGAGGCTCTGTCCGCCATGTGCAGAAAGTAATTTTTTGTAATCGTTTTAAACATTTTTTAAATATTTTTTAATTAAAAATTATATTTCATCGCTTTTATTTATTATTACACATTTTTCAAGCTACTTTTATTGTTTACCATATAGAACAGTATTTGTTAACCCGCCGATATGTATCCACAACCACATTATGGCAAATAAACGCATTAATCATTCAAGCATATTTGAAATGTATATCAATATTGATTTAATACTCAATAAATTAATAAATTATTAATGCCTTAATAAATATTAAAATAGTAATATGAATCATTTGTAAAGCCATATTTATTGCAACGGTTGATAATTAATATAAATTAATAAAAAAATATATTATTTAATTGATTTCACAACAATCATAGCTGTTTTTAATAAATATAACGCGGAAAATGATTTTTAAATCAGAAAGAAGCTTGTAATAATGATATTGTTATTTAGCTTGTAAAAATATATGTAATGTTTAAAAATGCAGAGAATCAAAAATTTTGTTGATATAATTCGAATCTACACTAATTATAGAATGTGCCTACAAAATTTCAAGAACTCTTGAAGATATAGCCGATTTATTGTGTCAGCATCAAGTGACGGCTAAATGGCTTCTCAAACTTTAAACGCGTTTTTTCTTTTGTGAATGGCGGGCACGATAACTCAAAACCTAATGACCCAATCGATTCCAAATTTTTACACGTTTCTCTGTGAATGTATAGCTATCGTATGAACTAGGATAAAGCCAATCGGTGAAGATCTTCCTTATTATACCCTACACAACTATGTTGTCAGGGTATTATAGCTTTGTGCAGCCCCAAATGTTTGTAACGCCGCGAAATATTGGTCCTAGACCCACCTTTAAGTATACCGATCGTCATATCTCGACTAGCTGAGTCGATCTAGACATGTGTGTCCGTCCGTCCGTCCGTCTGTCCATTATAATTTGTAAACACGATACAGGCCACAGTTATGGACCAATCTTCACGAAATTTTGCACGTAGGATGGGTTCTGGCCAATGAAGACCCCTATTGTTTTTGGAAAAGATCGGTTAATATTTAGGGGATGAAATGGACCAAATACTAAATTTTTGTCGGTTTTTCTGGTCGCTCCAGAGGCCGCAATTATGGCCCAAACACCGCGAATTTTTGCATGGAGAAGGGGATCGGGCCAGAGAATAAGCATGCATGTTTTGATAAAGATCGGTCAATATTTAGCGGGTCAAATGGACCCTGACTTTTGTGTGAAAAATGACAAAATTTGTATTCTATGGCATATATATTTACTCCTGGAGGATGTAGACCCCAGGAGTTGATAGCACATCCAAGAGGAGTGGTAGGCCTTTAAATTGATACCAAATATAGTGATGTATCTACTCAGATGTGGGAGTTACAGTCAAATATTTACAGGTGCTTACGTATTCAGATATTAGTCAGTAACCCATTACCACATTAGAGGGAGAAATATCGCGCTGATGGCTTTGAAATTTTTCATGAAGTTCCAGTTATGGTCAAGAACAACGCCTATAATTTTCGGTGATGATCAGGTTAAAATTTTGGGATGAAATGGTCCGAAAACATAATTTTTTGTGTGTTTTCGAGTAGAGTATAATCCGAAAATCACAACACAACCCACCGTGAAGGTAATCTGGACAAGTAATTAGAAGGACTGTACTGAATATTCGAAAAAAGTAAGGAAGAGGTGTTGTTAACCTCTAATCGGACAAGAGGGGGCAAATATCACGAAATATTACTCAGACTCGGAATAAACATCCTCAGAAAGTTAGAGTTCGTGGTAGTTGTGTAGGGTATCGCATGGTCGGCCCAGTCCGACTATACTGCTCCGCTCACTGGTTTTTTAACTTGGTTTTTGGTAAAAAATCGGCGATTTTGGGAGTTCCCTTAAATTTTCTAAACCTGCCCTTATGTAGGAGGCAATGCCGAAACATGCTTCTATGATCATTTAAGCCTTGAAGTACGCTTCGTACGAAATTACAGCCACATCGGTGGGAAATGTGACTGAACCTTCAAAATACCGAACATGGGGAGATAATGTCGTATGAAAGCTGTACCAAAAGGTAAACTGTGGTACAGTGTGGTCCCAAGTAGCGTGATAGTTGATAGCGTGTTGAATTGAGTATAGAATAAGTTTAGTTGATATCGGATTTAGATATAGCTTCCACATATAGCTTCGTCCGATTTTATCTATATTGTGCACCAAATACCCAATATTTGTCCGATTGCAATGGAATATTGTGCAGCGGATTTCCACTATGTAGTATATATTGTTTTAATTCGGATTAAGATATATCTCACATATATATTTTTTGTCCGATTTCATGAAATTTTGCACTGTAGGTCCATATTTAACTTAGTTCTATTCCATGCCAATGGTCATCCAAAGATGTCATGTGTATTCTATCGATAGAATATTGTACGTAGGATCATTTCTGTATGGAGTAGAAGATAAATATAATAAAATTAGCATCAGTTTAAAGGTCAACCACTACTTTTGGAGATATTATCAGCTTCTCGAGACTATGTCCTTCAGGAGTAAATATATATACCCCCCAGAATACAAATGTTGCCAATTTTATACCCTTTACCACACTGTGGTAGAGGGTATTATGTCTTTATGCATATGTTTGTAACAGGCAAAAGGAAACGAGATAGACACATGGTTCCTTTTGATAATAAGCATAAAATCACTTTCTGAGTCGATTTATGCATGTCCGTCCGTCCGTCTGTAGATGTTAAATTGTAAACAAAGTACAGGTCGCATTTATAATCCGATTTGGATGAAATTTGGTACAAGTCACTATTTTGGTCCAAGGACGAACCCTATTGAAATTGGTAAAAATCGGTTCAGATTTAGATATAGCTCCCATATATATTTTCGTCCGATTTAAGGTATATGGGGCACCAAAGTCTCTATATATCATTCGATTTGCATGAAATTTGGCATAGAGTACTGAATTAGGTGCAGAGTGATGTATCCAAGTTTCGAGAAAATGATTCAGATTTAGATATAGCTCCCATATATAGTTTCGTCCGATTTATGGCAAATGGTGCACCAAAGTTCCTATATATCATTCGATTTGCATGAAATTTGGTACAGAGTACAGAATTAGGTCCGGAATTATGTGTGCTAAGTTTCGTGAAAATCGGTTCAGATTTAGATATAGCTCCCATACATAGATATCTCCGATTTTATGTAAATGTTGTACCAAAGTCCCTATATAAGTTTCGTTTTGCACGAAATTTTGCACAGCGTACTGAATAAAATCTAGAGTGATGTGTGCTAAGTTTCGTGATAATCAGTCTAGATTTAGATATAGCTCCCATATATATTTTCGTCCGATTTAAGGTAAATGGGGCACCAAAGTCCCTCTATATCTTTCGATTTGCACAAAATTTGGCATAAAGTAATTAATTAGGTCAAGAATGATGTGTGCTAAGTTTCGTGAAAATCGGGTCAGATTTGTATATATCTCCCATTATGTTTATGATTTTTCGACCTTTCTATAATTTATATCTCCCATATATATTTTCGTCCGATTTAAGGTAAATTGTGCACTAAAGAACCAAAGATTGGCCGACCCGCACACAAATTTTTAAAATGTACTGAAGTTGCTGTCAAGTTTTCTTGAAATTAGTTCAGATTTACATATAGCTCCTATCTATACTTTCCTCAGATTTGAAGTAAATGATGTACTAAAGACCCATAGGCCGATTGGCAAAGCGTAATAAAATTAATATAAATTAATCTAGGGCAAATTTCTTGAAATCGATTCAGATTTAGGTATAGCATAGCTTCCATATATAGTTTCGACCTATTCATGTTGATTTTAAACCAAGTAATCAATGGGTGCTTGATTGATATTAAATTTTAACAGTGCAGCATACCAAATAGCGTGCGTACAGTTTGCTTAAAGTCTATTTACAAAGTATGGAATAGATTGCAGGATGACATGTGTAAGGATTGATGTTAGTCGGTTTACTTATAGATCGCATTTTTAAGTTCGTTCAATTTCATGTCAATGTCCCTTCTAAAAGAGGACATCTCTTAAGCTACATATGTAGAATATCCCCAAAATGGTGAAAATGACCCCCTAAATAATCACCGATCTTCATCAAAACAGCCATGTTTATTCTTTGATCAGATTCCCATCCTGTTGTAAAATTTCAGGGTGTTCGGTCATAATTGTTGACTCTAGAGCGACCAAAAAGACAGACAAAAATAAAGTTGTTGGTCCATTTCATCCCCTAAATAATAACAGAACCCATCCTTACTGATTCACACAAAAGACTGCGTCCACTTGACCCCCTAAATAAAGACCGATCTTTATCAAAACAGCCATGTTTATTCTTTGGTCAGATTCCCATCCTGTTGTAAAATTTCGGGGCGTTCGGTCATAATTGTGGACTCTAGAGCGACCAAAAAGACAGACAAAAATAAAGTTTTTGGTCCATTTCATCCCCTAAATAATAACAGAACCCATCCTACATGCAATATTTCGTGACGATTGGTCCATAACTGTGGTTTGTATCATGTTTACCAATTGTATTGGACAGACAGAAGGACACATGTTTCTAGATCGATTCAGTTAGTCGAGATATGGCGGTCGGTATACTTGAAAGGTAGTCAAGAATAAATATTTCGCAGCGTTATACACTTCTGGGGCTATACAAAGCTATAATACCCAGGCAATACTGTGGCGTAGGGTATAATTAAAATCCTAATTCTCGTTATTGGTGCACATCTTCCTACGACATATAATATAATCGGTCGAACTTTGAATATATCCCCTATATAAAGGTTCAGTTCATAGTTTGTAGGTTTGGTATGGTGTATAGGCTTGTATTCTAATTTCTCCTGGCAGTAATTTACCATGATATAGCCCCCAGATAAAAATTGCAATCGAGTTTAGATATATTGAGTGTCTCCTCAGTTTTTCTGCATTCTCGATTACTCGCGAAAAATTGTTGAATATCCATCTGACACGACATAATTGAACGATGATTTAAAACATTTGATAATGCCATGACATCCTTCATTCATTGCGTTCAATTTGTGGTTTAGCATTGCAATATTTTGCAAAGAAAGAATGAAAAAAATATTGAACATAAAAACTTACCCACCTATATTTTCTTTTTAATTAATATTTGTTGTTTCGTTGGTTCGAACAAATGGATGATGACCATGAACTGATTATAATTCCAAGAAATCCTCATTCACAATTTAAACGCAAAAAGGCCAAAAGAATCAACAACAAACATTCAATAAGCATGCAAATGAAATGAAGTGAAATTAAATGGCACAACAATTCACGCAACTGACCAACTACCAGTTCAGCCCGCCCTTTGGCTATCCAAGCGACACAAATAATTATTATTAATATTAAATATTAAAGCTACCGGACAAGTAAGCCCGACGTTGTCGCTGGTGACATAAATAAACAACAACAAGAACAACTACAATAATATGTTGGTGGCAAAATACGAAAAAAAAAAAAAATAAACAACCAAACCAATTCACATAATTGAAGTTACAACGCTTCGACGTTAAAGGGGACCCTGAACAAACCGAAATAATAAAAACAAATTTACTCGTGCTGTTGTTGTTGTTGTTTGTATTTTTGCTGTTATTATGTCAGATTACAGGGAAATCTTGTGCAATTATTTCACGTTCGTGTGCAAAGTACTTTCATATTGATTTCGTATTCTATTAATTAAAATTGAAATTGGGGGATTTAATGTCACACAGCAGTGGTCAGCGATTTTTTGTTATTGCAGCTGAAAGAAATTTAATTAAAAATTGTAAACCCCCTATTTAAAAGCGTTATTTTGAATGAAACGGTGATATATTTGAAATTATTTATCGACCATTTTTCCCTTTTGCATTGTATTTATATCTAATGTTCCTTTATATTTTCATTTGCAATTGATTGCGTAGTGTAGGACATTTTGGGATTCACGTGTTTACTTCGTTCTTTCCTCTGGCTATTTAGGTAATTATACCCTCATACCTTTTATGCTATGTTGCATATTAATCAAATGGTGTGAAACAATCCCATAATCAATCTCATGCCCATTCTTCACAACTTCATGTCTTTGTTGTTGAATTCAAAAAAAGGAAGCATAATATTTAGACATTAATTCTGGTACATACACACGGAGGCATTGAAATATTGAGTCGGACACTGTAAAATCCAAAGGATTTTAATATTGGTTGATACAGGTTAACACGTGGGGTCTATACCCAAAATGGAAGTAAGGCTATACACATGACAGTCTATCAATTGATTTCGGTTAGAGGGTGTGACTAAAGCTTTTACAAATGAGTTGTTAGTGGTGTTATACAAAATAAGTAAACACGTTATTGAGTTCGGTCGGGCTGAAGTTTTTATACGATCTACCATGTAGTGAATGTTTAAAATACACAAAATCGAACCAGTAAGGAAAGCTCAAAAATCGGACGGGGCCGACAATATGATACCCTTCACCACTTTGGATACATGCAAATATATACCTATACTGTAGATATAACATGCATACAATTTTTAGAGGAGCATTGAAATGGAATCGGAAATGGATATTTAAACCAATTCAACACCCATACACATACCATTCTGAAATCTATGAAAGTTTGCATATCAATCGGATTCTTTTGTGTAACATTTGCATGAAATCGAGCAAAATAATGTATGTGGAGCTATATGTACATCTGGACGTAATTGAGCAACCGTGGCATATACCATTTGGTATGCTGTTGCACACTGCGCTGTCCACAATTTTATCTCGTGTATATCGAACAGACGTAGACTCATTGGTCCATCATTTACATAAAATCAGATGAAAATATATATGGGAGATATATCTAAATCTAAACCGATTTTTTCAACTTGAATACACATTACACTAAACTCACCTCTGCCAAATTTCTTGTAAATTGAATAAACGTAGGCTCTTCAGTGGAAGCTATATTTAAATCTGATCCGATTTTAACAAAATTTCGTATATCTGGACATAACTCCATACACTGGGCAAGATTTTGTTTGGTGCACCGTTTACATAAAATCGGAAGAAACTATATATGGGAATTACCTAAATCTGAACCGATTAAAAAAAATCCACAGGCATTAAACTGCAAGATTTTGTCTCAATTAGATAAAATCGGACGAAAATATATATGGGAGCTATATCTAAATCTAAAGCGCTTTCCATAAAAATTCGCATACATCAATATGGACCTATTTCAGTGCGCTGTGCAAATTTTTGCTTGAATCGGAGAAATAGTAGGTTTGTCTTGACTGATTTCAACAAAATTTCTGTGCTAAATTTTGTTTGGATCAGACAAATGTTGGGAGTTTGGTGCACCCTTTACCAAAAATCGGACGAAAATATGTATGGGATGTATATTTAAATCTGAACCGATTTCCACAAGACTTCGTACACATCAATATGGATTTATTTCACTACGCTGTGCAAAATTTTGTATCAATCGGAAACCCTTGGGAGTTCGGTGCACCATTTACCAAAAACCGGACAAAACTATATATGTGAGCTATATTTAAATCTTAACCGATTTCTGCAAGACTTCGTACACATCAATATGTACCTATTTTAATAGGATGTGCAAAATCAGACCATGTACTAAAAATCGGACGAAACTTTATATGGGAGCTATATCTAAATCTAAACCGATTTTACCGAAATTTAGCAGACATCATTCTAGACTCAATTCAGTACGCTATGCTAAATTTCGTGCAAATCGAAAGATGTATAGGGACTTTAATGCACCATTTATATAAAATCGGACCAAAATATATGTGAGAGCTATATCTAAATCTGAAGCGATTTTCCCGAAACTTAACGCACATCATTCTCGACTCAATTCAGTACGCTATGTCAAATTTCGTGGAAATCGAGCAATATGTAGGACATTGGTACACCATTTACATTAAATCCGACGAAAATATATTTAGGAGCTATTTCTAAATCAGTACCGATTTCCACGAAATTTAAGGCACATACTTTTGGACCGAATTCAGTACGTTATGCCAAATTTCGTGGAAATCGAAAGATATATAATGATTTTGGTGCACCATTTACATTAAATCGAACGAAACTATACATGGAATTTGTATCTAAATCTGAACCGATTTTCTCCAATTTCAATAGGATTCGTCCTTAGGCCAAATAAGTGAGCTGTGCCAAATTTCATCTAAATCGGATCATAAATGAGATCTGTACTTTGTTCAAAAAATAAATGACGGACATACAGACATGCATAAATCCACTCACAAAGTCATTCTATGCATATTCTCAAAAGAACCATGTGTCTATATCGTTTCCTTTTGCCCTATTACAAACATATGCACAAAGTCATAATAAATATTGATTTTTGTTCATCCCCAGACCATGAGCTCAATTTTTTGACACAGTTTTAGGATGAAGTCCCTACTTAATTTGTGCAGAATTTTAAAGATTTTTTTTGTTAATTTTCGTCATTGAATTTTTCAGGTATTAAATATCATGCAATACTCAGGCCGTTGTTAAAGCCAACATTTCATTCGTCAGGCGTGCCGTATAAGTCACTATCTTGATATTCATACTATTTCCAAATTTAATTTTGATTCAAAGAGAATTAGAAATAGCTCTGCTTCAGTGCGCCCCATATTAACTTTTTTGCCCTTGACATACGCATCCTTCACATGTTTTTATCAACCACATTCATCCTTCTACTGATCTTCCCAATTCCATTGAGAAAATTTGCCAAATTAATTAGGTCCACGAATAGCAAAACTTTATACACTATTCATCAATGAATGAATGCCATTGACTTTATGACTTTGTATCTATTGGGGAAACTTTTCTCAAACTAAATCCTATTGAAATTGGCAACGTCACGTTTGTTCTTTCAATCACCTGAAATAGCAGCCTCATCAGATTTCTGGAAAAACAAAACACGTGTGGAGATATCTTCAAGGCATAAAGGGTAAAAGCAACGTATCCGTCAAAAATAAGAAAAAAATCCTCAACGCCTCAATAGCCATGAAAGGGTTGTTTGTTATTGAATCCTTTCACTCGTTGTGAGTGTATGCGTATGTGTTTTGGTAAACCACAATGTTTATTTAAGCTTTTCATTAGTCTAACATCCTGACAAAGTTAAATTTAACGGCAGCCAGGTGAATGGAATTTTGACAATGAATGAAAAGATTTTCGGGTTTATTGGGTATAAAGTTGATATCTATTAAAAAGTTCCAACAGACGCTGCGCCATGTTGAACTTAAATATCGAACGACCGTAATGATAAATTACTTTGTTTACATTTTGGCTTTGTCGTAACTTTGTTGAATAGAAAATCGGGTGTAAATGACAGGAAGGAAGGAAGCTGTGTCCCAACATATACACACACAAATCCATAAATGACACACATAAATTCTTTGTTGAAATGAGTATTTTCAAAAGATCTGCCATTGAAGCGGTGATACGATTTTTACGATAGGATTCTTTTATAGGCATTTTTGTTTAAGTCAAGCAAATTGATTTTTGTTTTTTTTGGTAACGAGGTAGTACAATATTTAATTTAATAAAAGGGGTAAACTAGAAACGGCAACAATGTTATAAGGATTGTTCCCGGTAGAATCTTTTGTGGAAATCTATTTCGGAAGTTATTTTATGTGGGGTTGCCAATAAACAAGAGAGTCATTGACTAACAATGTTTTCTAAACTTTTAAATATCAAATATGAAAATATCACCATCACCAAGTCAACGCCAACACTGTTGACAACTTGGACTGCGGAGATTAAGCTACCTTGTATTCTACAGGTCGATGAGTTAAAAAAAATTCCCCAAGCTTCTAGCGATCACATTCGATAGCCTTTATAAATCGTCTGAGAACGCCACAGCCATGAAACAATCATGGCGAAGTTCCAAAAAATGGCAATACCATGGGAAAGCAACGAAAAAAAAATGCGATGGAAAGGGACTGGAGTAAGGAAATGCCCTGTTCTTCTACATCAGTCTTATTTGCGTCCATGCCCCGAAGGAAGACAAAAATCAACAGATCAAAGACATTTTTTCGAGCCCCTAGAAACAGCATATGACCGCTGCCCTGGCCATGACATTAAAATTCCGCTAAGAGATTTTAATGCAAAAATCGGAAGGGAAGCATTTCGATATACACAAGGCCACCTGGATTATGTTGTTTTAGAAGTTCGATCGATACGAGGAGTGAATATTGATTCTGACCATAACCTTGTGGCAGCCAAGGTTCGCACTCGTCTTAATGAAGCAGCAAAGATGCGATTTAATGTAACACGGAAACTCGACGTCGAAAAGCTGCAAACACAGCATATAGCAGAAGCCTACTCCGCTCAACTTATCCACTTGCAAGTCGAAAACACTCCTTGTTCCGATAATAATAATAATATAGAAGCACGATGACAAAGAATTTTCCACTTCGTACAAAGGAGAGAAAAGACACGTATTTTCAAAAAAAGAAGAAGGGACAGAAAAAAGTGAGCGTGAGCTAATCGAGATGTACAGGAGTCAGCATGAAGTCCGGTAATTTTACTAACGAGTAAAATCACCAAACCGAAGGCTTTTGTGCAGGCACATCTTCCTGTAGAGATGAAGAAGAAAACCTGGTGACAGATATAGATACCGTGTTGAGGATCTTGAAGGAGCATTTTGATACGCTTCTGGTTTCAAATGGTGGCGGTGAAGAAGATTCCCCAGAACCAATGAGAGAATAGTATGTGCCAACTGTAGAGGAATAAGTCTCCTTCCCATCGCATATAAAGTGCTATCCAGCGTGATGTGTGGATGACTGAAGTCAATGCTATTATTGGACCATGCGGCTTCAGACCTGGCAAATCAACGATAGATCAGACACACACTGCGTCAAATCCTTGGAAAAGGCTCACGAGAAACACATCGTCATATTCCACTAATTCGTGGACTATAAAACCGCATTCGACAGCCCAATCAGCTCAGAGGTGTTTAATGCCATGTCTGCATTCCTTCAAAATTAATACGGCTATGCAGGATAACTTTAACTGGTACAATGTCAGCAGTTAAAGTATGAAAGGACCTCTCGGAGCCCTTCAATACCAAACGAGGATTCAGACAAGGTGACAGTTTGTCGTGTAATATTTTTAACATCCTGCTGGAAAAGGTCATACGAGACGCAAAGGTGAACAGAAATGGTACTCTGTACACCAAACTACACATGTTACTCGCCTACGCCGATGACATCGACATAATGGGTCCAACATTGAGAGCGGTAACAGCCTACTTTGAACAAATTGTGAAAGTGTCTGCCAAAGTGGGTCTGACAGTAAATGGCGAGAAGGCCAAGTTGATGGTATCAACGCATAAGACGTCCAGTAGACACGGACAAACTGTGGAACTTGAGAACTACAGCTTCGAGGTAGTTACAGATTTTTTATACCTTGGCACCGCCATAAATAATACGAATGACATCAGTTTTTAAATTCGGAGAAGGATTGTGATGGCCAACAGATGCTATTTAGAAAGAAAACCAGACCAAACTCACACTTTAGAAGATGCTGATACACTGCGTGCTGTTATATGGATCTGAAGCATGGGTACTTGCGCAACCAGACGAGGCACCTCTTGGGGTGTTTGAAAGAAAAATTCTCCGAAAGATCTAAGGGCCGATCTGCGTCGACGGTGAATATCGGCGTCGAATGGACCACGAGCTTTACAATTTATATGCAGACATCGACACGGTCAGTCGTATTGAGCTGCAGCGACTACGGTGGCTAGGTCGATTTATGCATGTCCGTCCGTCCGTCTGTCTGTCCATGTTAAATTTTAAAGAAGGTACAGGTCGCAATTATAATCCGAATTGGATGAAATTTGTCACAGGTCACTTATTCGGCCCAAGGACGAACCCTATTGAAATTGGGAAAAATCGGTTCAGATTTAAATAAAGCTCCCATATATATTTTCGTACTGAATTAAGTCTAGAACGATGTGTGTAAAATTTCGTGAAAATCGGTTCAGATTTAGATATAGCTCTCATATATATTTTCGTCCGATTTAAGGTAAATAGCGCACCAAAGTCCATATATATCCTTCGATTTGCACGAAATTTGGCATAGAGTACTGAATGAAGTCTAGAATGATGTGTGCTAAGTTTCGAGAAAACCTGGTCAGATTTAGATATAGCTCCCATATATAGTTTCGTCCGGTTTATTGTAAATGGTGCACCAAAGTCCCTATATATCTTTTGATTTGCACGAAATTTGGCATAGAGTACTGAATTAGACCCAGAATGATGCGTGCTAAGTTTCCTGAAAATCGGTTCAGATTAGCTTCCATATATAACTTCGACCTATTCATATGGTCGTATGGGTGCCTGATTGATACATGAAGCATACAAAATAGTGTGTGCTTTAAATCTGTTTATAAAATTTAGAATAGGTTGCAGAATGGCATGTGCTGGAATTGATGTTAGTCGGTTTACTTATAGATAAAGATCGCATATTTAAGTTCGTTCAATTTCATGTCAATGTTCCTTAGAAAAGGCGACGTCTGTTAGGATACATATGTAGAATATCCCCAAAGTGGTGAAGGGTATCATATAGTCGGCCCAGTCCGACTTTACTACTTTCCTTACTGGTTTAAATTTGGAGAAGGATTGTGATGGCCAACAGATGCTACTGTGGTCTAAGTAAACAGTTTAGAACCAAGACCAGACCAAACTCACACTCACACACAAGACGCTGATACTATCCGTGCTGTTATATGGATTTGAAGCATGGGTACTTGCGCAAGCAGATGAGGCAGCTCTTGGGTGTTTGAAAGAAAAATTCTCCGAAAGATCTACGGGTCGATCTGCGTCGACGGTGAATATCGACGTCGAATGAACCACGAGCTTTACAATTTATACGCAGACATCGCCACAGTCAGTCGTATTGCGAATGAATGAGAATGTCCCAGCTCAACAGGCGAGCCTACTGAGGGTTCCTGTAGAAGGGGAAGGCCACGCTTGGAAATACCTATGGTGGAGGCTTTTTTTCCACCTGTTACTGTTTGGTACTTTTTCTACATTTTATTAAGTCTCTGAATAACCTCATACACCAACCGTAATGTCCGATGGACCTCAGTATGTCTTCCTCATAAACAACGCCTTCACAAATTAAATAAAAAACAACTCAAATAAAATTTCAATCCATTTATTTGTTTTTAAACATTAAAACAACTTAAAATTCGAGAAAAAATACAATGACTATTTTTTACATTTATGCAAAGAGACGGGTTCTTAAAGAATTTCGTTCAATTAGAAACCATGTGTATAACGTTTTTTATTTTTATTTTATTTAAAAAAAGTGGTATTTTTTTAAGACAATTTTATTATTATTTTTTGTTCGACATTTGTTCCACTTAGAGTTGTACTAAGAACTACATAAATTTCATAAAATATTACATTGAAATTTTACATTTGTTTGTGTTTTTAATATTAATAAAAAAATATCTAATATAGAATTACAATTTTCTTTTGTACAAAGTCATTACTATTTGCCGGAAGTAAGACTTCCAATTCGATGAAAACTAAATTTGCTTTTGTCTGGATTCTTATTGGCTAAACAACTACACATGTAAGTATGTTTTTTTGTTTGTTTTGTATGTGGGAGTGTGTTCCGATAAATACACTTTCAAATGCAATATCAATTCTGGTGTATAAGCCTCGAAGGTTGTGCGCTCATTTTATTTTGCCGTGAATAGAAAATAGAGCGAGCACACTACTCAACATCAAGTATCCAAAGTATCCAATTAATTTGAATATTAATAGCTTTTTTTTCAAAATTGAAAAAGAAGATACAAAAAATAGCAAAGTTTCCTGTTTTACAGTTCCACAACAAACCACACTATTAATTTCCTCACTCATCATTATCATCGTCCATACCTGCTGCGGCATTACTGCTCTACAGCCGTGGACTATCTATCACTGTTTGAACGGTACAACTATTTACCCGGATACTAGAATTACCAGTCAAGCATAAATTCCCATTTTGTGGTTGGGAACGCTTACGTCGAAATCTTTTACCACCTCCGCCACCGCTACCCGCACCACCACCAACGATGCCACACCACTGCATTCCCTTGAATGTATCGAGAAAGGCTCGTCGAAAATTGGCATTCATGAAACAGTAGGTGATCGGATTACAGCAACTCGATGAGTAGGCAAGCAACTGTAATGCACTTATCGATTTGTAATCAATGTATTCGTAAATGGCCGCACCAATATACATGGCCACAGTGTTGATGACATATAACGGGGTCCAGCATATGAAGAACTCCAATACCAATACAGATAACATTTTAACGACACGCTTTTTACTTTCGAGATTTTTGGCCATGTTATTTCTGAAAGCAGAGAAAGATAAAATTCTGATATGAATATTAATATTAAGGCATATTAAAAACCAGTGAGGAAAGTTCAAAAGTCGGACGGGGCCGACTATATGATACCCTTCACCACTTTGGGTACATACAAGAGACACTCATATGTGCAATATCCTTTGGATAGAATAGACATATCATCTGTGGATGACCATTGAAACG
Source organism: Musca vetustissima (assembly GCF_032173495.1). NCBI lineage: Eukaryota > Metazoa > Arthropoda > Insecta > Diptera > Muscidae > Musca > Musca vetustissima. Next base: position 566 of record NW_026878432.1, on the reverse strand, counting down.
GAATCTAACCTGAAGTTGTAGATATTTGAACTAAAATAAAACAACCCATACAGATACAATCTGAAATCCAAAATTTATCTCGAAACTTAATCCAATACACGTTATTTGGTACGTTGTGCACTAATTCGTCCTAAGCGGACAAACTTTACTTATTTGGTACATCATTTTAATGAAATCGGATGAAATTATATATGGAAGCTATATTTAAACTTGAAAGGTTTTCGATTCAATACGCTATGCAATATTTCATGTAAAGCGAGCAAACATAGGCTCCTCCATTTGCATAAAATCGGACTAAAGTATATATGGGAGCTATATTTAAATCTGAACTGATTTCAACCAAACTTGGAATTTAATCTAGACCTAATTCAGTACTCTGTGCAAAATTTTGTCTCAATCGGACCAATATTGGGAGTTTGGTGCACCATTTCATTCTAGACTAAATTCAATACACGCTGCAAAATTTTGTGAATATAGAACATAGATTCCTCGGTGCTCCATTTACCTAAAATCGGACTAAAATCGGAGCTATATCTAAATCTGAATCGATTTCAACCAAACTAAGC